>NW_024061163.1:145000-185000 GCF_016432855.1 Salvelinus namaycush
ACCCTTTGCTATGAGACTCGAAATTGAGCTCAGGTGCATCCTGCTTCCATTGATTGGAGTCCACCTGTGGTAAATTCAATTGATTGGACATGATTTGGAAAGGCACACACCTGTCTATATAAGGTCCCACATTTCTGAGCAAAAAAACAAGCCATGAGGTTGAAGGAATTGTCCGTGGACCTCCGAGACAGGATTGTGTCTTGGCACAGATCTGGGGAACGGTACCAAAACATTTCTGCAGCATTGGAGGTCCCCAAGAACACAGTGGCCTCCATCATTCTTAAATGAAATAAGTTTCAAACCACCAAAACTCTTCCTAGAGCTGGCCGCCCGACCAAACTGAGCAATCGGGGGAGGAGGGCCTCGGTCAGGGAGGTGACCAAGAACCCGATGGTCACTCTGACAAAGCTCCAGAGTTTCTCTGTGGAGATGGAAGAACCTTCCAGAAGGACAACCATCTCTGCAGCACTCCACCAACCAGACCTTTATGGTAGAGTGGACCGACAGAAGCCATTTCTCAGTTAAAGGAACATGACAGCTTTCTTGGAGTTTGCTCAAAAGGCACCTAAAGACTCTCAGACCATGAGAAACAAGATGATTCTCTGGTCTGATGAAACCAAGATTGAATTCTTTGGCCTGAATGCCAAGCGTCACGTCTGGAGGAAACCTGGCACCATTCTTACGGTGAAGCATGGTGGTGGCAGTATCATGCTGTGGGGATGTTTTTCAGCGGCAGGGACTGGGAAACTAGTCAGGATCGAGGCAATGATGAACGAAGCAAAGTACAGAGATCCTTGACGGAAACATGCTCCAGAGCGCTCAGGACCTCAGACTGGGGTGAAGGTTAACCTTCCAACAGGACAACGACCCTAAGCACACAGCCAAGACAACGCAGGAGTGGCTTCGGGACACGTTTCTGAATGTCCTTGAGTGGCCCAGCCAGAGCCCGGACTTGAACCCGATTGAACATCTCTGGAAAGATCTGAATATACAGTACCAGTCAAAAGTTTGGACACCCCTACTCATTCAAAAGTTTTTCTTTATTTTTACATTTTACATTTCTACATTGTAGAATAATAGTGAAGACATCACAATTATGGAATAACACATATGGAATCATATAGTAACCAAAAAATGTTAAACAAATCCGAAAATATTTGAGATTTGAGATTCTTCAAAGTAGCCACCCTTTGTCTTGATGACCTCTTTGCACGCTCTTGGCATTCTCTGAACCAGCTTTGTGAGGTAATCACCTGGAATGCATTTCAATTAATAGGTGTGCCTTGTTAAAAGTTCATTTGTGGAATTTCTTTCCTTCTGAATGTGTTTGAGACAATCAGTTGTATTGTGACAAGGTAGGGGTGGTATACAGAAGATAGTCCCTTTTGGTAAAATACCAAGTCCATATTATGGCAAGAACAGCTCAAATAAACAATATACTGTACATTAACCTCTTCAATTAAAATAAATTCACATGATCATCTATAGAATGATATAAGAAACAAAAATAATAAAATCAGCAGCTGATTTTTGAACTAAGTAAACATACCAACTAGACAATAAGCAGCTGATGTTTGAACTAAGTAAACATACCAACTAGACAATAAGCAGCTGATGTTTGAACTAAGTAAACATACCAACTAGACAATAAGCAGCTGATGTTTGAACTAAGTAAACATACCAACTAGACAATCAGCAGCTGATGTTTGAACTAAGTAAACATACCAACTAGACAATAAGCAGCTGTAAAAGTGGAAATGGAAAACAAAATGGAAATGGAAATGAAAAGGCCTGATGGTGGCTCTAGAAGGAAAGGTCAAGAGGTCACCAAATCAATAGGTTTCTTCCACTTGGGGTCATGATTGTGCACAACAAATGTTATGGCAATCCAGCCATTACTTTGAGATATATCTGGCTCTCAGTCTGTTCTCAGTCTTGTTCTCAGCCTGTGGGCATCATGTGTGTAGTGATCCAATATCCATAGCCATTTAACAGTTATCACTGGCCCTTGCTCAGCCTTACTTACCAAGAGCCGAGCGCTGAGCCTTCTTGCTAGCAAAGTCACTGATCAAGTCTTTGAAGTCCAGCTTTCTAGCTAACTGACTTTCAATGGACAGCATGGCAAGACTACAAAGCCTGTCCTGGGACATAGAGGACCTCAAAAATAGTTTTTTTAATCAGTTTAAGCTTACTGAAAGCTCTCTCGCCACCTGCAACAGTCATAGGCAGTGTGCCAAATATAAGTAAAGCAATGCACACTTCTCCAAAAATGCTTTGCAGCTGCATCTTACAAATTGCCTTCAGGAGACCAAGAGGGGACAAGTTAGGGGGGAAAGTGGCAGCATATACAGTGTTCAGGTGTCTTACTTCATTTTGAAACAACAGGTTTAAGTGTAACTGACAATTAACTTGTAAGTCCATGTCGTTGTTTTGTGTTTGAATTGTTTACGTGTTCGCTGTGCGGGGAAATGATAAGACAAGCGGAACTACGTGGCTAAAAACTGTTGTAACGGGGATTGTTATCATAGCAACACACTTTTGGAGTCTTCGGGTGTAGTTCGTAAAGGTTGAAGCATGTATGTTAGGATGGTAACGTTATAATAATTAAGGATGAAGCGTGAATTCATGCCAGGAATTTTTTTGTTTAAGTTTTTGATTTCCTCCCTTCTGTAATAAGCAGCCAATGAGGTATTTTTCCTTTATTCATGTGTTTAATCTGATACTGTTATAGCTCCGGCTAAACTGTTTATGTATGTAAGCACTTCAGAGTTATACCAAACTAATAAGTCACTCGTAAGATAAGAAGGTTGTAAGAGTGTGCTTAACTGAATTTTCATTTACTTTATAGTTCTCACGGAAGGTGATAATTCTGACTAAAACTACAGGATAAAGCCGCCAGTTAAAATCAAGGAACGGTTGTGCCCGTGGTTACTGGAGGGAGCTACAGTGAGATCTCTGGAATACCTCAGGATCAGTGGTTGGCACCCAGAAGGGCTACAGTGAGATCTCTGGAATACCTCAGGATCAGTGGTTGGCACCCAGAAGGGCTACAGTGAGATCTCTGGAATACCTCAGGATCAGTGGTTGGCACCCAGAAGGGCTACAGTCAGATCTCTGGAATACCTCAGGATCAGTGGTTGGCACCCAGAAGGGACTTTATCCTCATTAATCTGCCCAACTTCCAGAACAGCAGAAAATATTCTACAATTTCTGCAGTGGTGTGGAACCTAGTGTCCAAGTCACATATGATGTTGTACATAGCAGTAAAACACAGCTCCAACCGCTGCTGCACTTTCCTGAGCTGTCTCCTCTTGAGAGATCTCATCATGGAATCTCTTCCTTTTCCTCTGGCGGCTGTGTTCTTTGCTAAATTGAGGTGTAACATCCATCTGCTTAGCAATCAGTGCTGCCTCAGACAGGAGAGACTCCCATCCATCTCTAAGAGCCGGCATCTGTTTCTTTAAGGCTATTGATATTGGCTGCCTCTGTGTCAAGTGAGATTTTTCCTGACTGGAGAATCACATTCCTGTCCTCAATGCATTGCAGTACCTGCAATTATGCCAACTGACATGTCATTCAACACAATGCTGCTCACCTCCTTCTTCAGTTGGGAGTAGGGCTGCTTCAGGGCTATGGGGAGACAGGGCTGCTGAGCCTGAAGCTGCATCTGTTGGGCCTGGCACCAGGCAGGGGCAGGGACAGCTGATTTAGTATGAATAGCTTGCTAAAGGTTTGCCTGCATTGATTAAATGTCAGTTAAAAGAGGAGTGAAATGCAAACACTCATACATTTCTGTGAAGATATTAAGTAACTAATGTTAGGAGAGCATAATTAGCTTATTTCACTATGGGCTAAGCAAACAGGTTAATTTCCAGGACTCACGGACTACACCCACCTTCCTTTGCGAAAAAGTGGGTGACATACTGTCGCCCTTTCTTTTCTCTCTCCTGTCTTTCTTTTCGTTTTTGGAAGCCAGATTTTTCTTTAGGAAGCTGAGACATAATGCTCCACCGGCACTCCTCACTCGCAATTCACTGCTAGCAAGTACTGTTCGCGCCTGGTTTGGGGGCAGGACCAAACCATTTCATGTAAATAGAGAAGAGGGGGGGGGGGGGGGGGGGGGTCAATACAGAGGCTCTGGATGTTTACTTTTTGCCAAAAACAAGAAAAGAAAAAGAAACGGTTAGTTGTATTATGACATTGTAAATAAAATATTATATTAATGATGATAGGTTAATAATTTAGTATTGAAAATGTTTCACCTAATATTCAAATATTTTTTTAGGGGGCGCCCCTGGGTGTGATGGTGTGGGGGTGCTTTGCTGGTGACATGGTGTGAGGGTGCTTTGCTGGTGACACGGTTGGTGGCTACCACAGCATTGTGCAGCGATATGCCATCCCATCTGGTTTGCGCTTAGGGGGACTATAATTTGTTTTTCAACAGGACAATGATCCAACACACCTCCAGGCTGTGTAAGGGCTATTTGACCAAGAAGGAGAGTGATGGAGTTCTGCATCAGATGACCTGGCCTCCACAATCCCCCGACCTCAACCCAATTGAGATGGTTTGGGAAGAGTAGGACTGCAGAGTGAAGGAAAAGTAGCCAACAAGTGCTCAGCATATGTGGGAACTCCTTCAAGACTGTTGGAAAAGCATTCCAGGTGAAGCTGGTTGAGAGAATGCCAAGCGTGTGCAAAGCTGCCATCAAGGCAAAGGGTGGCTACTTTGAAGAATCTCAAGTATAAAATATATTTTGATTTGTTTAACACTTTTTTGTTACTACATGATTCCATATGTGTTATTTCATCGTTTTGATGTCTTCATTATTATTCTACAATGTAGAAAAAAAGTTAAAATAAAGAAAAACCCTTGAATGAGTAGGTGTGTCAACTTTTGACTGGAACAGTAGCTGTGCAGCGACGCTCCCCATCCACCCTGACAGAGCTTGAGAGGATCTGCAGAGAAGAATGGAAGAACTGTCACGTTCCTGACCGGTTTTCTGTTATTTTGTATGTGTTTGACGGTCAGGGCGTGAGTTTGGGTGGGTAGTCTATGTTATGTGTTTCTATGTTGGTTAAAGGGTGACCTGATATGGCTCTCAATTAGAGGCAGGTGGTTTTCATTTCCTCTGATTGAGAGCCATATTAAGGTAGGTGTTTTCACATTGATTGTTGTGGGTGGTTGTCTCCTGTGTCAGTGTCTGTGTATGTTACGCCACACGGGACTGTTTTCGGTTTTGTTTGTTCGTTCGTTTTATGTAGTCATTTTTCCTGTTCATGCGTTCTTCGTGTTTCATGTAAGTTCGTCGTCCAGGTCTGTCTACATCGTTTATTATTTTGTAAATTGTTCAAGTATATTTTCGTGTTCGTTTTCGTCCTTGTGAAATAAATATAATGTCAAGTTACAACGCTGCGTCTTGGTTCAATCCATGCTCCTCCTCTTCGGATGAAGAGGAAGAGGAAAGCCGTTAAAGAAACCACCCACCGAACCAGAACCAAGCAGCGTGAATTCGAGCAGTGGCCTACTAAACAGGAGTCTTGGACATGGGAAGAAGTCTTGGAGGGAAAAGGACACTGGGCACATATTGGGGAATATCGCCGCGCTCGTGAGGAGATGGAGGCAGCGAGAGCCCAAGAGCGGTGGTATGAGGAGGCAGCAAAGAGACGTGGCTGGAAGCCGGAGAATCAAGCTCAAGACCGGAGATATGAAGGTACGCGGCTAGCAAGGAAGCCCGAGAAGAAACCCCAAAAATGTCTTGGGGGGGGGCTAAGAGGTAGTGGGCCAAGGGCAGGTAGGAGACCTGCGCCCACTTCCCAGGCTAACCGTGGAGAGCGGGAGTACGGGCAGACACCGTGTTACGCAGTAGAGCGCACGGTGTCTCCTGTACGTGTGCATAGCTCGGTGCGGGTTATTCCACCTCCCCGCACTGGTAGGGCTAGATTGAGCATTGAGCCAAGTGCCATGAAGCCGGCTCTACATATCTGGCCACCAGTACGTCTCCTTGGGCCGGCTTACATGGCACCAGCCTTACGCATGGTGTCCCCGGTTCGCCTACATAGCCCGGTGCGGGTTATTCCACCTCCCCGCACTGGTCGGGCGACGGGGAGCATTCAACCAGGTAAGGTTGGGCAGGCTCAATGCTCAAGGGAGCCAGTACGCCTGCACGGTCCGGTATTTCCGGCGCCACCTCCCCGCCCCAGCCCAGTACCACCAGTGCCTACACCACGCACCAGGCTTCCAGTGCGTTTCCAGAGCCCTGTTCCTCCTCCACGCACTCTCCCTATGGTGCGTGTCCTTAGCCCGGTGCCTCCAGTTCCGGCACCACGCACTAAGCCTCCTGTGCGTCTCCAGAGCCCTGTACGCACTGTTCCTTCTCCCCGTACTCGTCCTGATGTGCGTGCACTCAGCCCGGTGCCACCAGTGCCGGTACCACGCACCAGGCCTATAGTGCGCTTCGAGAGGTCAGTGTGCCCTGTTCCTGCTCCCCGCACTAGCCTTGAAGTGCGTGTCTCCAGTCCGGTGCCTCCAGTTCCGGCACCACGCACCAGGCCTACAGTGCGCCTCAGTCGGCTAGAGTCTGTAGTCTGCCCAACGCCGTCTGAGCCATCCGTCTCCCCAGCGCCATCTGAGCCATCCGTCTCCCCAGCGCCATCTGAGCCATCCGTCTCCCCAGCGCCATCTGAGCCATCCGTCTCCCCAGCGCCATCTGAGCCATCCGTCTGCCCAGTGCCGTCTGAGCCATCCGTCTGTCCCGAGCCATTAGAGCCGCCCGTCTGTCCCGAGCCGTCAGAGCCGTTAGTCAGTCAGGAGCCGCTAGAGCCATTCGTCAGTCAGGATCTGCCAGAGCCGCCAACCAGACAGGATCTGCCAGAGCCGCCAACCAGACAGGATCTGCCAGAGCCGCCAACCAGACAGGATCTGCCAGAGCCGCCAACCAGACAGGATCTGCCAGAGCCGCCAACCAGACAGGATCTGCCAGAGCCGCCAACCAGACAGGATCTGCCAGAGCCGCCAACCAGCCATGAGCGTCCAGAGCCGTCAGCCAGCCATGAGCGTCCAGAGCCGTCAGCCAGCCATGAGCGTCGAGAGCCGTCAGCCAGCCATGAGCGTCGAGAGCCGTCAGCCAGCCATGAGCGTCGAGAGCCGTCAGCCAGCCATGAGCGTCGAGAGCCGTCAGCCAGCCATGAGCGTCGAGAGCCGTCAGCCAGCCATGAGCGTCCAGAGCCGTCAGCCAGCCATGAGCAGCCCCTCAGCCCGGAGCTGTCATTAATCCAGAACTGCCCCTCAGTCCAGAGCTGTCTCTCTGTCCAGAGCTGCCCTTCAGTCCGGAGATGCCCCTCTATCCTGAGCTACCTCTCTATCCTGACCTACCTCTCTGTCTTGAGCTATCTCTCTGTCCTGTGCTACCTTATCCTGGTGCTGCCCCTTATTTTAAGGTTACCAGTTAAAGTAAGTGGGTGTAAGATGAGGGTGGTTATTCTAAGGGGGAGACGTAAGCTGGGATTGACTATGGTGGGGTGGGGACCTCGCCCAGAGCCTGAGCCACCACCGTGGTCAGACGCCCACCCAGACCCTCCCCTAGACTTTTGGTGGTGCGTTCGGAGTACGCACCTTGAGGGGGGGGTTATGTCACGTTCCTGACCGGTTTTCTGTTATTTTGTATGTGTTTGACGGTCAGGGCGTGAGTTTGGGTGGGTAGTCTATGTTATGTGTTTCTATGTTGGTTAAAGGGTGACCTGATATGGCTCTCAATTAGAGGCAGGTGGTTTTCATTTCCTCTGATTGAGAGCCATATTAAGGTAGGTGTTTTCACATTGATTGTTGTGGGTGGTTGTCTCCTGTGTCAGTGTCTGTGTATGTTACGCCACACGGGACTGTTTTCGGTTTTGTTTGTTCGTTCGTTTTATGTAGTCATTTTTCCTGTTCATGCGTTCTTCGTGTTTCATGTAAGTTCGTCGTCCAGGTCTGTCTACATCGTTTATTATTTTGTAAATTGTTCAAGTATATTTTCGTGTTCGTTTTCGTCCTTGTGAAATAAATATAATGTCAAGTTACAACGCTGCGTCTTGGTTCAATCCATGCTCCTCCTCTTCGGATGAAGAGGAAGAGGAAAGCCGTTACAAGAACTCACCAAATACAGGTGTGCTAAGCTTGTAGCGTCATTCCCAAGAAGACTCAAGGCTGTAATCGCTGCCAAAGGTGCTTCAAGAAAGTACTGAGAAAAGGGTCTGAATTCTTACGTAAATGTGATATATAAAAAAAGTTCTATACGTTTGCTAAAATGTCTAAAAACCTGTTTTTGCTTTGTCATTATGGGGTGCTGTGTGTAGATTGATGAGGAAAAAATATAATTTCATCAATTTTAGAATAAGGCTGAAACATAACAATATGTGAAAAAAGTCAAGGGGTCTGAATACTTTCTGAAAACACTGTATCTGGTCCCTTCAGATGGGCTTCGGACTGGATCACCAGGAGGAACATGATCCAGTTTCTGGGCCTGTTATCACCCAGGGAACAGATAGACAGTAAGAACACTACTTTAAGAACATGCCCCACACTTAGCAAGAGAAGAAGAGAGAATAACATGTTCATGTGAAAATGTTAATTTCCTGTACCATGTTGTCCTCTCCCTGCACTGTGGTAATGTTCACCTCCTGTACCATGTTTTCCTCTCCCTGCACTGTGGTAATGTTCATTTCCTGTACCATGTTTTCCTCTCCCTGCACTGTGGTAATGTTCATTTCCTGTACCATGTTTTCCTCTCCCTGCACTGTGGTAATGTTCACCTCCTGTACCATGTTTTCCTCTCCCTGCACTGTGGTAATGTTCACCTCCTGTACCATGTTTTCCTCTCCCTGCACTGTGGTAATGTTCATTTCCTGTACCATGTTTTCCTCTCCCTGCACTGTGGTAATGTTCATTTCCTGTACCATGTTTTCCTCTCCCTGCACTGTGGTAATGTTCACCTCCTGTACCATGTTTTCCTCTCCCTGCACTGTGGTAATGTTCATTTCCTGTACCATGTTTTCCTCTCCCTGCACTGTGGTAATGTTCATTTCCTGTACCATGTTTTCCTCTCCCTGTACTGTGGTAATGTTCATTTCCTGTACCATGTTTTCCTCTCCCTGCACTGTGGTAATGTTCATTTCCTGTACCATGTTTTCCTCTCCCTGCACTGTGGTAATGTTCATTTCCTGTACCATGTTTTCCTCTCCCTGTACTGTGGTAATGTTCACCTCCTGTACCATGTTTTCCTCTCCCTGCACTGTGGTAATGTTCACCTCCTGTACCATGTTTTCCTCTCCCTGCACTGTGGTAATGTTCATTTCCTGTACCATGTTTTCCTCTCCCTGCACTGTGGTAATGTTCATTTCCTGTACCATGTTTTCCTCTCCCTGCACGGTGGTAATGTTCATTTCCTGTACCATGTTTTCCTCTCCCTGCACTGTGGTAATGTTCATTTCCTGTACCATGTTTTCCTCTCCCTGTACTGTGGTAATGTTCATTTCCTGTACCATGTTTTCCTCTCCCTGCACTGTGGTAATGTTCATTTCCTGTACCATGTTTTCCTCTCCCTGCACTGTGGTAATGTTCATTTCCTGTACCATGTTTTCCTCTCCCTGCACTGTGGTAATGTTCATTTCCTGTACCATGTTTTCCTCTCCCTGTACTGTGGTAATGTTCACCTCCTGTACCATGTTTTCCTCTCCCTGCACTGTGGTAATGTTCACCTCCTGTACCATGTTTTCCTCTCCCTGCACTGTGGTAATGTTCATTTCCTGTACCATGTTTTCCTCTCCCTGCACTGTGGTAATGTTCATTTCCTGTACCATGTTTTCCTCTCCCTGCACGGTGGTAATGTTCATTTCCTGTACCATGTTTTCCTCTCCCTGCACTGTGGTAATGTTCATTTCCTGTACCATGTTTTCCTCTCCCTGCACTGTGGTAATGTTCATTCCAGTGAGATGAAGTAATGACTTGGAAGGAGACTCTATAATCAACGGTTCAATCAATCATTCAACCAAAGATTGTCTTCATTTAACAAGATGATGTTATCCACATAAAGATCAACCCACCACATCTCAACCCTATTAACATACAGCAGGCTCATCTATCACTGGAGTGTAACAGGACATTTCACTCACTGACTGGCCATACATATTACATGCTAATGGTTTTTGTCATCAGGCTCAGCACAGTAGGCTGCCAGGTCACTGTAAGACCTTGGACGCTGATGGGAGTGTGTGTGTGTGTGTGTGTGTGTGTGTGTGTGTGTGTGTGTGTGTGTGTGTGTGTGTGTGTGTGTGTGTGTGTGTGTGTGTGTGTGTGTGTGTGTGTGTGTGTGTGTGTGTGTGTGTGTGTGTGTGTGCTTGCGTGTGTTGAGCATACGCTCCCTCACTGTATTCAGAAGCATTAACAGCGTTGGCCCATTGTGCTTAGTACAATATAAATCCTTCAGTACACTATGAACCCCCACCTTTCACTGGTTTATAAATGTAGGCCAACAATGCCCTCAGTTAGGATGTGGGTCACACCTATAGTACCTACTATAAATTACAGTTACTACTAGAATAATACAGTTACTACTAGAATAATGCTGTAACTACTAGAATAATGCAGTAACTACTAGAATAATGCTGTAACTACTAGAATAATACAGTAACTACTAGAATAATGCAGTAACTACTGGAATAATTCAGTTTTCTGACACCATTTCTTCCATTTGGATGGAGAAGAGGACCACTCCTCTACCGGGTCCCTTTACAGACAACCTCTTGATAGGAGGACCACTCCTCTACAGGGTCCCTTTACAGACAACCTCTTGATAGGAGGACCACTCCTCTACAGGGTCCCTTTACAGACAACCTCTTGATAAGAGGCCCACTCCTCTACTGGGTCCCTTTACAGACAACCTCTTGATAAGAGGACCACTCCTCTACCGGGTCTCTTTACAGACAACCTCTTGATAAGAGGCCCACTCCTCTACCGGGTCCCTTTACAGACAACCTCTTGATAAGAGGCCCACTCCTCTGCCGGGTCCCTTTACGGACAACCTCTTGATAAGAGGCCCACTCCTCTACCGGGTCCCTTTACGGACAACCTCTTGATAAGAGGACCATTCCTCTACCGGGTCCCTTTACAGACAACCTCTTGATAAGAGGACCACTCCTCTACCGAGTCCCTTTACAGACAACCTCTTGATAAGAGGACCACTCCTCTACCGGGTCCCTTTACAGACAACCTCTTGATAAGAGGACCACTCCTCTACCGGGTCCCTTTACAGACAACCTCTTGATAAGAGGACCACTCCTCTACCGGGTCCCTTTACAGACAACCTCTTGATAAGAGGCCCACTCCTCTACCGGGTCCCTTTACGGACAACCTCTTGATAAGAGGACCATTCCTCTACCGGGTCCCTTTACAGACAACCTCTTGATAAGAGGACCACTCCTCTACCGGGTCCCTTTACAGACAACCTCTTGATAAGAGGACCACTCCTCTACCGGGTCCCTTTACAGACAACCTCTTGATAAGAGGCCCACTCCTCTACCGGGTCCCTTTACAGACAACCTCTTGATAAGAGGACCACTCCTCTACCGGGTCCCTTTACAGACAACCTCTTGATAAGAGGACCACTCCTCTACCGGGTCCCTTTACAGACAACCTCTTGATAAGAGGACCACTCCTCTACCGGGTCCCTTTACAGACAACCTCTTGATAAGAGGCCCACTCCTCTACCGGGTCCCTTTACAGACAACCTCTTGATAAGAGGACCACTCCTCTACCGGGTCCCTTTACAGACAACCTCTTGATAAGAGGACCACTCCTCTACCGGGTCCCTTTACAGACAACCTCTTGATAAGAGGCCCACTCCTCTACCGGGTCCCTTTACAGACAACCTCTTGATAAGAGGACCACTCCTCTACAGGGTCCCTTTACAGACAACCTCTTGATAAGAGGCCCACTCCTCTACCGGGTCCCTTTACAGACAACCTCTTGATAAGAGGACCACTCCTCTACCGGGTCCCTTTACAGACAACCTCTTGATAAGAGGACCACTCCTCTACCGGGTCCTTTTACAGACAACCTCTTGACATTTTAAGGCTATTGGAAAGTTTATCTTTCTCAGATGATGCAGATAAATGCTGACATTGAGGATACACACTACTGTCTCAAAGCCGGCTATAATGTTGTCGTACAATAATCAGTAGTCCAACCGCTGGATAAACTGTCAAAGCTCAATTCAATTAACCCAAGCTTCATCGTCATGGCAGCCCTGGTCACGGCATTATGAGCACAACTCCCAGGTCTGATCATGATTTCTCATCTCCATGTCACTTCCTGTGTGAATTTCCACCTTCACACCAGTTTACAACCGTTCTTTCTGCTTTCAGTTAGTCCAGGGATCTATTAGAGAAAACCCTCTCTATCCTGACAGCAGTAGCACACTTTTCCTTTTCCCTCCCTCATTTGAGTCATTTAGCACACTCTCCCTTTTCACTCCCTCATTTGCGTCATTTAGCAGACACTCGTTTCCAGAGCCAGTCAGTGCATTCTTAAGATAGCTCGGTGAGACAACCACACATCTCAGTTACAGGCTGCGTTTATACAGGAACCTCAATTCTGATATTTCTTTCACTAATTGGTCTTTGTGACGTGTGTGAACTGTGACGTCACACTTTCGCATTGTCTCTGTGCTGCTGCGCTGTTTGTTGCTAATTAGCTACCTGCCAAACTTTAAATGTTGTACTTTTCCATGTTTTACTTTTTCACCCGGGATGCTTTATCTGGACATGGTTCTACAGTACCTGCACCAGCTGAAAAAGTTAAGTAGTAACATTAACGTCATCTAATTGCAGTCGCTGTTCTCATAATATGCAGGTGAACTATCCCCTTACGGTGAGGATAGCCAAGCTGCAAGCCCAGCTTCAGATGCAGTCGTTAGGCAAGGGCAATTTAAGTGTAGGAAAGGATGAAACAATAAGTACACCAGTAAGTACAGACAATAGTACAAATCATTTTATACTACTCCTGAGCCGGACAATGTTCTCAATGTCATGTTTTGTCATTGATCATCATGTCTTGTCCCTGTGCTTCCCTCTGCTGGTCTTATTAGGTTCTTTCCCTCTTTCTATCCCTCTCTCTCCCCCTCCCTCTCTCCCTCTCTCGCTCTCTCTCTCTATCGTTCCGTTCCTGCTCCCAGCTGTTTCCCATTCTCCTAACTACCTCATTTACTCTTTCACACCTGTCCCCTATTTTACCCTCTGATTAGAGTCCCTATTTCTCCCTCTGTCTTCCGCTTCTGTCCTTGTCGGATTCTTGTTTGATGTTTGCTGTTCTGTGTCCTTGTTCCGCCCTGTCGTGTTTTTGCCTTCTTCAGATGCTGCGTGTGAGCAGGTGTCTATGTCAGCTACGGCCTGTGCCTTCCTGAAGCGACCTGCAGTCTGTGGTCTCCAGTCGTTCCTCTCTTCTGACGAGAGGATTTCAGTTTCCTGTTTTGGATTTACCTTTGATAATATCCAGGAGAATCATTGTTTGTTTAAGACTGGAATAAAGACTCTGTTTCTATTACGTCGCTTTTGGGTCCTCATTCACCGGCATAACACTCAAGGCTTCTGGAAAGAAATGCTGTGGGGAATGCTCAACCGGTGTCGCTCATTCAGCCAACAGAAACTTTCAACCGGTTCTCCCCACTAACCAACGAGTCTGAGTCAGAGGCCGAGCCTTCTCAGGTCTCTCCTCCACCCGAAGCCTCCCACCATTAGCTCTGATAAATGTAAAACCCAAGTCATTGGCGACTCCATTATCCACAATATTAGACTTAAAAAGAATCATCCAGCGATTATACACTGTTTACCAAAGGGCAGGACTACCAACGTAAAGGCTAATCTGAAGAGGGTGCTGGCTAACGCTAAAACTGGCGAGTGTAGAGAGTATAGGGATATTGTTATCCACGTCGGCACCAACGATGTTAGGATGAAACAGTCAGAGGTCACCAAGCTCAACATAGCTTCAGCGTGTAAATTTGCTAGAAAGATGTGTCGGCATCGAGTATTTGTTTCTGGCCCCATCTCAGTTAGGGGGAGTGATGAGCTCTACAGCAAAGTCTCACAACTGAATCGCCGGTTGAACACTGTTTTCTGCCCATCCCAAAAGATAGCATTTGTAGATAATTGGCCCTCTTTCTGGGACTCACCCACAAACAGGACAAAGCCTGGCCTGCTGAGGAGTGACGGACTCCATCCTAGCTGGAAGGGTGCTCTCATCTCATCTATGAACATAGACAGGGCTCTAACTCCTCTAGCTCCACAATGAGATAGGGTGCAGGCCAGGCAGCAGGCTGTTAGCCAGCCTGCTAGCTTAGTGGAGTCTGCCACTAGCACAGTCAGTGTAGTCAGCTCAGCTATCCCCATTGAGACCATGTCTGTGCCTCGATCTAGGTTGGGAAAAACTAAGTATGGTGGTGTTCGCCTTCGCAACCTCACTGGAATAAAGACCTCCTCCATTCCTGTCATTATTGAAATAGATTATAATATCTCACATCTATAAATAGGGCTACTTAATGTTAGATCCCTCACTTCTCAAAATGTTGGGAAAAGCTGTTGCACGCTACCTTCCCGAAGACAACTAATGTACATGAAACGCTTCAGTCTGGTTTTAGACCCCATCATAGCACTGAGACTGCACTCGTGATGGTGGTAAATTACCTTTTAATGGCGTCAGACCAAGGCTCTGCATCTGTCCTCGTGCTCCTAGACCTTAGTGCCACTTTTGACACCATCGATCACCACATTCTTTTGGAGAGATTGGAAACCTTCATTGGTCTACACGGACAACTTCTGGCCTGGTTTAGATCTTATCTGTCGGGAAGATATCAGTTTGCCCCTGTTGTCACGACTTCCGCCGAAGTCGGCCCTTCTCCTTGTTCGGGTGGTGTTCGGCGGTCGACGTCACCGACCTTCTAGTCACCACCGATCCATGTTTCAGTTTCGTTTTGTTTTGTCTGTATTACACACACCTGGTTTCAATTCCCCCATCATGTTCCCTATTTAACCCTCTGGCATACATTTCTGTTCTGTCCGTGATTGTTTGTGTCGTTAGTGGTTGTTGTATGTGCTTGTGTGTTTGTTATTATTCCTATGTGGAATTTTGCTTGTATTTTGAGTAAACTCCATTGTTTTTCTCAACACCTGTGTCCTGCGCCTGACTCCGCTACATATCTGCACACAATCGCTGACACCTGTGGATGGTTTGTCCTCTGACAAATCAATTGTATGTTTCGGTGTTCCTCAAAGTACCATTTTAGGACCACTATTGTTTTCACTATTTATTCTACCTCTTGGAGATGTCATTCGGAAACACATCAACTTTCACTGCTATGCAGATGACACACAGCTGAAAATTTCGATGAAACATTGTGAAGCCCCAAAATTGCCTACCCTGGGAACCTGTGTTTTAGACATAACTTTTTAAGGCTAGGGGGCAGTATTCGGAAGTTTGGATGACAGGTTCCCAAAGTAAACTGCCTGTTACTCAGGCCAAGAAGCTAGGATATGCATATGCATGGTAGTATTGGATAGAAAACACCCTAAAGTTTCTAAAACTGTTAAAATAATGTCTGTGAGTAAAACAGAACTGATTTGGCAGGCGAAACTCCAAGGACAATCCATCCAGGAATTATTATTTTTGAGGTCATTGGACTTTCCAATGCTTTTCTATGGGAAAGCCTAATTATTAGGACCCAGATTGCAGTTCCTATGGCTTCCACTAGATGTCAACAGTCTTTAGAAATTGTTCAATGTTTTTTTTGAAAAATTAAGAAGTATTCGTATTCTTTCTAAGTGTCACTCAGAAGGACTAGTCTTTTGAAGGGCAGCTTTTTTCCATCTTCATAACATTGCAAAAATCCGAAACATTTTGTCCAAAAATGATGCAGAAACGCTAATCCATGCTTGTGTCACTTCTAGATTAGACTACTGCAATGCTCTACTCTACGGCTACCTGGATAAAGCACTAAATAAACTTCAGTTGGGTCTAAACACGGCTGCTAGAATCTTGACTGGAACCCCAAAATGTTATCATATTACTCCAGTGCTAGCACAGCCCCCACACCACTAGAGGGATATCCACAGACCACCAATTTACTACCCTGAGACAAGGCTGAGTACAGCACTCGAAGATCTCCTCCTCCAAACGAGCCACAGGGTGCGCAAAACCGGACAGGAAGATCACATCAGTGACTCAACCACAGTGTCCCCCGACCCCCCTTGTCTCAGCCTCCAGTATCTATGCTGCAATAGTCCATGTGCCGGGGGGCTAGGGTCAGTCTGTTATATCTGGTGTAATTCTTATCTGGTGTCCTGTGTGAATTAAAGTATGCTCTAATTCTCTCTCTTTCACTCTCTCCATCCCCTCCCGGAGGACCTGAGCCTGAGGACCATGCCTCAGGACCATGCCTCGGGACCATGCCTCAGGACCATGCCTCAGGACCATGCTTCAGGACCATGCCTCAGGACTACCTGGCCTGATGACTCCTGGCTGTCTGCAGTCCACCTGGTTGTGTTGCTGCACCTGTTTCAACTGTTATGCCTGCGGCTATGAAACCCTGACCTGTTCACCGGACGTGCTACCTTGTCCCGGACCTGCTGTTTACGACTCTCCCTCTGCCTTTCTCTCTCTCTCTCTCCCTCCCTCTCTCTCCCTCTCTATTGCACCTGCTGTCTCGACCTCTGAATGCTCGGCTATGAAAAGCCAACTGACATTTACTCCTGAGGTACTGACCTGTTGAACCCTCTACAACCACTGTGATTATTATTTGACTCTGCTGGTCATCTATGAACGTTTGAAGAACAGCCAGAAGAGGACTGGCCACCCCTCAGAGCCTGGTTTCTTTCTTCGTTTCTTCCCAGGCTCCTGCCTGTCTAGGGTCTTTTTCCTCTTTTTCCCCCATTCTCTATCCTGACAGCTCAGAGAGCATTAGGAATACTGTCTCTCTCCTTTTTTCTCTCTACCCCCCCTCCCCTGTCCTTCCCTTCTCTCCAGATGAATTAACCTTCCCACTGTCTGTTTACTCAATAGCACTAAATATCCCGCCTCGACACGTCATCCGCATAAATTACGAACATTTTAATTTGGAGAAGTAATCAATGAGCAGCAGAGCACTTGTTTTCCCAGCTTCTGTCTCTGCATGGGAGATTTACAAGGGCTCCCTCTCTTTTCCACTCGTTGGACTTGACTTATTGATTTAGTTTGTCATTAGTGATGACTTCCTCAAGTGTTGCCTCTCCATTGTAACAAATCACTTAGTTTTGAGAAAGATTTTACATTGACATTTTAGTCATTTAGCAGCTTAACCAGAGCGACTTACAGGAACAGTTAGGGTTAAATGCCTTGCTCAAGGGCACATTGACAGATTATTCACCTAGTCAGCTAAGGAATTCAAACCAGCGACCTTTCCGTTACTGGCCCAACGCTCTTAACCGCTAGGTTACCTGCCACCTGCAATAAAGAGATAAAGGCAGAGAGAGATGGAGAGTGTGTGTGTGTGAGCGCCAGAGAAAGGGAAAGAGAGAGAGAGACAAGAGAGAGAGAGAGAGAGAGAGAGAGAGAGAGAAGAGAGACAGAGAGAGAGAGAGAGAGAGAGAGAGAGAGAGAGAGAGAGAGAGAGAGAGACAGAAGAGAGACAGAGAGACAGAAGAGAGACATAGAGAGAGAGAGACAGAAGAGAGACAGAGAGAGAGACAGAAGAGAGACAGAGAGACAGAAGAGAGACCGAGAGAGAGACCGAGAGAGAGAGAGAGAGAGAGAAGAGAGACAGAGAGAGAGAGAGAGAGAGAGAGAGAGAGAGAAGAGAGACAGAGAGAGAGAGACAGAAGAGAGACCGAGAGAGAGACCGAGAGAGAGAGAGAAGAGAGACAGAGAGAGAGAGAGAGAGAGAGAGAGAGAGAGAGAGAAGAGAGACAGAGAGAGAGAGAGACAGAAGAGAGACATAGAGAGAGACAGAAGAGAGACAGAAGAGAGACAGAGAGAGAGAGAGACAGAAGAGAGACAGAAGAGAGACAGAGAGACAGAAGAGAGACAGAGAGAGAGAGAGACCGAGAGCGAGACCAAGAGCGAGAGAGAGAGAGACAGAGAGAGACAGAGAGACAGAAGAGAGAAAGAGAGAGAGAGAGAGAGAGAGAGAGAGAGAGAGAGAGAGAGAGAGAGAGAGAGAGAGAGAGAGAGAGAGAGAGAGAGAGGAGAAAGCAGAGAAAGCAATGTTTTATCTAAGGGAGCCCTTGACACAGCATGCAGGGTAGCAGTGTATTAGGGTAGCATGGTAGCAGGGCATTAGGGTAGCAAGGTACTAGGGTAGCAGGGTATTAGGGAAGCAGGGCAGCAGGGTATTAGGGTAGCAGGGTGGCAGGGTGTTAGGGTAGCAGGGGGGCAGGCTATTAGGGTAGCAGGGTGGCAGGGTATTAGGGTAGCAGGGTATTAGGGTGGCAGGGTATTATGGTAGCAGGATAGCAGAATAACAGGGTATAAGGGTAGCAGGGTAGACGGGTATTATGGTAGCAGGGTAGCAGGGTACAAGGGTATTATGGTAGAAGGGTGGCAGGGTAGCAGGGTATTATGGTAGCAGGATAGCAGAACAACAGGGTATTATGGTAGATGGGTAGCAGGGTATTATGGTAGCATGGTATTATGGTAGCAGGGTAGCAGGGTAGCAGGGTAGCAGGGTATTATGGTAGCAGGGTATTATGGTAGCAGGATATTATGGTAGCAGGGTGGCAGGGTGGCAGGGTATCAGGATATTATGGTAGCAGGATAGCAGAACAACAGGGTATTAGGGTAGCAGGGTAGAAGGGTATTATGGTATTAGTGTAGCAGGGTAGCAGGGTATTAGGGTAGAAGGTTATTAGGGTAGTATTTTCTCATTCAGGTGTGCAGCAGTGTTATTGAAATCTGTGAAGGCAAACAGACATTTCCTGCTCTTTACATTTCCACACTGTCTCATAAATGCACACACACACACACACACACACACACACACACACACACACACACACACACACACACACACACACACACACACACACACACACACACACACACACACACACACACACACACACACACACACACACGCATGCACACGCACACGCACACGCACACGCACACACACACCATGTGAGATAGTAACCCCTGAACTTCCCAAATGTCAAGCGTATTGGTGTATTACAGCTGGCCTATATCCTACTGTCTGTAGATGAGACGGTAGAGAGATTGAGAAAATGAGACTGTAGAGAGATTGAGAACATGAGACTGTAGAGAGATTGAGAACATGAGACTGTAGAGAGATTGAGAACATGAGACTGTAGAGAAAATGAGAAAATGAGACTGTAGAGAGATTGAGAAAATGAGACTGTAGAGAGATTGAGAACATGAGACTGTAGAGAGATTGAGAACATGAGACTGTAGAGAGATTGAGAACATGAGACTGTAGAGAAAATGAGAAAATGAGACTGTAGAGAGATTGAGAACATGAGACTGTAGAGAGATTGAGAACATGAGACTGTAGAGAGATTGAGAACATGAGACTGTAGAGAGATTGAGAACATGAGACTGTAGAGAGATTGAGAACATGAGACTGTAGAGAGATTGAGAACATGAGACTGTAGAGAGATTGAGAACATGATACTGTAGAGAGATTGAGAACATGAGACTGTAGAGAGATTGAGAACATGAGACTGTAGAGAGATTGAGAACATGAGACTGTAGAGAGATTGAGAAAATGAGACTGTAGAGAGATTGAGAACATGAGACTGTAGAGAGATTGAGAACATGAGACTGTAGAGAGATTGAGAACATGAGACTGTAGAGAGATTGAGAACATGAGACTGTAGAGAGATTGAGAACATGAGACTGTAGAGAGATTGAGAAAAGCTGGAAGTTAGATGTCCTTTGGTGATTGATCTTGTCTGAAGCGCCTTTCTTCTATAAAGCACGTCTTCAGTTCGCCTTTACAACGGCTTCATCATTTCTGTTTCATGTGTCTCCTGAATCAAAATTGGGGTCTATATAGGTTTAAGTATATTACATCTCACTGATATAGTTGTTTGGTGAAACTAGGGTTGAGGGTGTGGATGGGGAAACTTGGATTGAGGGTGTGCGTGGTGAAACTAGGCTTGAGGGTGTGCGTGGGGAAACTAGGCTTGAGGGTGTGCGTGGTGAAACTAGGCTTGAGGGTGTGTGTGGTGAAACTAGGATTGAGGGTGTGCGTGGTGAAACTAGGCTTGAGGGTGTGCGTGGGGAAACTAGGCTTGAGGGTGTGCGTGGTGAAACTAGGCTTGAGGGTGTGCGTGGGGAAACTAGGCTTGAGGGTGTGCGTGGGGAAACTAGGCTTGAGGGTGAGCGTGGTGAAACTAGGCTTGAAGGTGTGCGTGGGGAAACTACGCTTGAGGGTGTGCGTGGGGAAACTAGGGTTGAGGGTGTGCTTGGGGAAACTAGGCTTGAGGGTGTGCGTGGGGAAACTAGGCTTGAGGGTGTGCGTGGGGAAACTAGGCTTGAGGGTGTGCGTGGGGAAACTAGGCTTGAGGGTGTGCTTGGGGAAACTAGGCTTGAAGGTGTGTGTGGTGAAACTAGGCTTGAGGGTGTGCTTGGGGAAACTAGGCTTGAGGGTGTGCATGGGGAAACTAGGATTGAGGGTGTGCTTGGGGAAACTAGGATTGAGGGTGTGCTTGGGGAAACTAGGCTTGAAGGTGTGTGTGGTGAAACTAGGCTTGAGGGTGTGCTTGGGGAAACTAGGCTTGAGGGTGTGCTTGGGGAAACTAGGCTTGAGGGTGTGCTTGGTGAAACTAGGCTTGAGGGTGTGCTTGGTGAAACTAGGCTTGAGGGTGTGTGTGGTGAAACTAGGCTTGAGGGTGTGCGTGGGGAAACTAGGCTTGAGGGTGTGCGTGGGGAAACTAGGCTTGAGGGTGTGCTTGGGGAAACTAGGCTTGAGGGTGTGCTTGGGGAAACTAGGCTTGAGGGTGTGCATGGGGAAACTAGGCTTGAGGGTGTGCGTGGGTAAACTAGGCTTGAGGGTGTGCGTGGGGAAACTAGGCTTGAGGGTGTGCGTGGGGAAACTAGGCTTGAGGGTGTGCATGGGGAAACTAGGCTTGAGGGTGTGCATGGGGAAACTAGGCTTGAGGGTGTGCATGGGGAAACAAGGCTTGAAGGTGTGTGTGGTGAAACTAGGCTTGAGGGTGTGCGTGGGGAAACTAGGCTTGAGGGTGTGCATGGGGAAACTAAGCTTGAGGGTGTGCTTGGTGAAACTAGGCTTGAAGGTGTGCGTGGGGAAACTAGGCTTGAGGGTGTGCACGGGGAAACTAGGCTTGAGGGTGTGCATGGGGAAACTAGGCTTGAGGGTGTGCGTGGTGAAACTAAGCTTGAAGGTGTGTGTGGTGAAACTAGGCTTGAGGGTGTGCGTGGGGAAACTAGGCTTGAGGGTGTGCATGGGGAAACTAGGCTTGAGGGTGTGCGTGGTGAAACTAGGCTTGAAGGTGTGTGTGGTGAAACTAGGCTTGAGGGTGTGCACGGGGAAACTAGGCTTGAAGGTGTGCATGCGGAAACTTGACTTGAGGGTGTGCGTGGTGAAACTAGGCTTGAGGGTGTGCATGCGGAAACTTGACTTGAGGGTGTGCGTGGGGAAACTAGGCTTGAGGGTGTGCATGGGGAAACTAGGCTTGAGGGTGTGCATGGTGAAACTAGGCTTGAAGGTGTGTGTGGGGAAACTAGGCTTGAGGGTGTGCTTGGGGAAACTAGGCTTGAGGGTGTGCTTGGGGAAACTAGGCTTGAGGGTGTGCATGGGGAAACTAGGCTTGAGGGTGTGCGTGGGTAAACTAGGCTTGAGGGTGTGCGTGGGGAAACTAGGCTTGAGGGTGTGCGTGGGGAAACTAGGCTTGAGGGTGTGCATGGGGAAACTAGGCTTGAGGGTGTGCATGGGGAAACTAGGCTTGAGGGTGTGCATGGGGAAACAAGGCTTGAAGGTGTGTGTGGTGAAACTAGGCTTGAGGGTGTGCGTGGGGAAACTAGGCTTGAGGGTGTGCATGGGGAAACTAAGCTTGAGGGTGTGCTTGGTGAAACTAGGCTTGAGGGTGTGCGTGGGGAAACTAGGCTTGAGGGTGTGCATGGGGAAACTAAGCTTGAGGGTGTGCTTGGTGAAACTAGGCTTGAAGGTGTGCGTGGGGAAACTAGGCTTGAGGGTGTGCACGGGGAAACTAGGCTTGAGGGTGTGCGTGGTGAAACTAAGCTTGAAGGTGTGTGTGGTGAAACTAGGCTTGAGGGTGTGCGTGGGGAAACTAGGCTTGAGGGTGTGCATGGGGAAACTAGGCTTGAGGGTGTGCGTGGTGAAACTAGGCTTGAAGGTGTGTGTGGTGAAACTAGGCTTGAGGGTGTGCACGGGGAAACTAGGCTTGAAGGTGTGCATGCGGAAACTTGACTTGAGGGTGTGCGTGGTGAAACTAGGCTTGAGGGTGTGCATGCGGAAACTTGACTTGAGGGTGTGCGTGGGGAAACTAGGCTTGAGGGTGTGCATGGGGAAACTAGGCTTGAGGGTGTGCATGGTGAAACTAGGCTTGAAGGTGTGTGTGGTGAAACTAGGCTTGAAGGTGTGTGTGGTGAAACTAGGCTTGAGGGTGTGCACGGGGAAACTAGGCTTGAGGGTGTGTGTTGGGAAACTAGGCTTGAAGGTGTGCATGGTGAAACTAGGCTTGAGGGTGTGCGTGGGGAAACTAGGCTTCATCATTACAGTGTATCTCTATCTGCTCTCTGGGTGCATCTCAAAGCCTAAGGCAGCAGAATGGGTCCATCTCATAGCCTAAGGCAGCAGAATGGGTCCATCTCATAGCCTAAGGCAGCAGAATGGGTCCATCTCATAGCCTAAGGCAGCAGAATGGGTTCATCTCATAGCCTAAGGCAGCAGAATGGGTCCATCTCATAGCCTAAGGCAGCAGAATGGGTTAATCTCATAGCCTAAGGCAGCAGCATGGGTCCATCTCATAGCCTAAGGCAGCAGCATGGGTCCATCTCATAGCCTAAGGCAGCAGCATGGGTCCATCTCATAGCCTAAGGCAGCAGAATGGGTCCATCTCATAGCCTAAGGCAGCAGAATGGGTCCATCTCATAGCCTAAGGCAGCAGAATGGGTCCATCTCATAGCCTAAGGCAGCAGCATGGGTCCATCTCATAGCCTAAGGCAGCAGCATGGGTCCATCTCATAGCCTAAGGCAGCAGCATGGGTTCATCTCATAGCCTAAGGCAGCAGCATGGGTTCATCTCATAGCCTAAGGCAGCAGCATGGGTTCATCTCATAGCCTAAGGCAGCAGAATGGGTTAATCTCATAGCCTAAGGCAGCAGCATGGGTCCATCTCATAGCCTAAGGCAGCAGCATGGGTCCATCTCATAGCCTAAGGCAGCAGCATGGGTTCATCTCATAGCCTAAGGCAGCAGAATGGGTTCATCTCATAGCCTAAGGCAGCAGAATGGGTTCATCTCATAGCCTAAGGCAGCAGAATGGGTCCATCTCATAGCCTAAGGCAGCAGCATGGGTTCATCTCATAGCCTAAGGCAGCAGAATGGGTCCATCTCATAGCCTAAGGCAGCAGCATGGGTTCATCTCATAGCCTAAGGCAGCAGCATGGGTTCATCTCATAGCCTAAGGCAGCAGAATGGGTTAATCTCATAGCCTAAGGCAGCAGAATGGGTTCATCTCATAGCCTAAGGCAGCAGAATGGGTCCATCTCATAGCCTAAGGCAGCAGAATGGGTCCATCTCATAGCCTAAGGCAGCAGCATGGGTTCATCTCATAGCCTAAGGCAGCAGAATGGGTCCATCTCATAGCCTAAGGCAGCAGAATGGGTCCATCTCATAGCCTAAGGCAGCAGAATGGGTTCATCTCATAGCCTAAGGCAGCAGCATGGGTTCATCTCATAGCCTAAGGCAGCAGAATGGGTCCATCTCATAGCCTTAGGCAGCAGCATGGGTCCATCTCATAGCCTAAGGCAGCAGAATGGGTCCATCTCATAGCCTAAGGCAGCAGAATGGGTCTATCTCATAGCCTAAGGCAGCAGAATGGGTCCATCTCATAGCCTAAGGCAGCAGAATGGGTCCATCTCATAGCCTAAGGCAGCAGAATGGGTTCATCTCATAGCCTAAGGCAGCAGCATGGGTTCATCTCATAGCCTAAGGCAGCAGAATGGGTTAATCTCATAGCCTAAGGCAGCAGAATGGGTTCATCTCATAGCCTAAGGCAGCAGAATGGGTCCATCTCATAGCCTAAGGCAGCAGAATGGGTCCATCTCATAGCCTAAGGCAGCAGAATGGGTCCATCTCATAGCCTAAGGCAGCAGCATGGGTTCATCTCATAGCCTAAGGCAGCAGCATGGGTTCATCTCATAGCCTAAGGCAGCAGAATGGGTTAATCTCATAGCCTAAGGCAGCAGAATGGGTTCATCTCATAGCCTAAAGCAGCAGAATGGGTCCATCTCATAGCCTAAGGCAGCAGAATGGGTTCATCTCATAGCCTAAGGCAGCAGCATGGGTTCATCTCATAGCCTAAGGCAGCAGAATGGGTCCATCTCATAGCCTAAGGCAGCAGAATGGGTTCATCTCATAGCCTAAGGCAGCAGAATGGGTTCATCTCATAGCCTAAGGCAGCAGCATGGGTTCATCTCATAGCCTAAGGCAGCAGAATGGGTTAATCTCATAGCCTAAGGCAGCAGCATGGGTTCATCTCATAGCCTAAGGCAGCAGAATGGGTTCATCTCATAGCCTAAGGCAGCAGAATGGGTTCATCTCATAGCCTAAGGCAGCAGCATGGGTTCATCTCATAGCCTAAGGCAGCAGAATGGGTCCATCTCATAGCCTAAGGCAGCAGAATGGGTTCATCTCATAGCCTAAGGCAGCAGCATGGGTCCATCTCATAGCCTAAGGCAGCAGAATGGGATTTTGATTTTGATTTCACCGTTAATAACAGAACTACTGGAGCAACAGTTTGAGACTAATAAATAATATTCAGATAAAAATATGTGATTAAATGTACAAGTCTGTGAGTAGACAGAGGGAGTGGAAAAGATGGGTAAAGAACCAGTCTATTCTTGTTTTGTTTAACTTGAGGTCCAATCTCATCAGTATTTTATAAATGATTTATATCCAACATTATTATGATGAAGGCAACACACTGGAGAATCCTGGGTTGTTGAGGCTCTGTGTTGCTGCATAAAAGTACATGAACTGAGGTCAGAATAATAACTTCAGAGACTCTGTGTGGACTGAGCAATCTGAACACAGAGGCCCTACTTCAGAGACACTGTGTGGACTGAGCAATCTGAACACAGAGGCCCTACTTCAGAGACACTGTGTGGACTGAGCAATCTGAACACAGAGGCCCTACTTCAGAGACACTGTGTGGACTGAGCAATCTGAACACAGAGGCCCTACTTCAGAGACACTGTGTGGACTGAGCAATCTGAACACAGAGGCCCTACTTCAGAGACACTGTGTGGACTGAGCAATCTGAACACAGAGGCCCTACTTCAGAGACACTGTGTGGACTGAGCAATCTGAACACAGAGGCCCTACTTCAGAGACACTGTGTGGACTGAGCACTCTGAACACAGAGGCCCTACTTCAGAGACACTGTGTGGACTGAGCAATCTGAACACAGAGGCCCTACTTCAGAGACACTGTGTGGACTGAGCAATCTGAACACAGAGGCCCTACTTCAGAGACACTGTGTGGACTGAGCAATCTGAACACAGAGGCCCTACTTCAGAGACACTGTGTGGACTGAGCAATCTGAACACAGAGGCCCTACTTCAGAGCCACTGTGTGGACTGAGCAATCTGAACACAGAGGCCCTACTTCAGAGCCAGCATCTTCCCCCACTCACCCATCCTCACCCCCACTCACCCATCCTCTCCCCCACTCCCACAGCCTCACCCAGCCCCACTCCCACAATATCAAACGGGACATGATTTCTATTTGAAACTACAGAGATCACAGTCTCCTCTCTCTCTGACAGCCCTGTTGGTTGAGGCGTCCAAGGAGAGACAACGCTCTGAGATGAGAACAGAAGAACTGTCTGTCTGTTATAAATCATTTGTGTATGATGAAACTGCACAGGGATGGGTGATACTACACAGGGATGGGTGATACTACACAGGGATGGATGAAACTACACAGGGATGGATGAAACTGCACAGGGATGGGTGATACTACACAAGGATGGGTGATACTACACAGGGATGGGTGATACTGCACAGGGATGGGCGATACTACTCAGGGATGGGTGAAACTACACAGTGATGGGTGATACTACACAGGGATGGGTGAAACTACACAGGGATGGGTGAAACTACACAGGGATGGGTGAAACTACACAGGGATGGGTGATACTACACAGGGATGGGTGAAACTACACAGGGATGGGTGAAACTACACAGGGATGGGTGATACTACTCAGGGATGGATGAAACTACTCAGGGATGGGTGAAACTGCACAGGGATGGGTGATACTACACAGGGATGGGTGATACTACACAGGGATGGGTGATACTACACAGGGATGGGTGATACTACACAGGGATGGGTGAAACTACACAGGGATGGATGAAACTACACAGGGATGGGTGATACTACACAGGGATGGGTGAAACTACACAGGGATGGGTGATACTACACAGGGATGGGTGAAACTACACAGGGATGGGTGAAACTACACAGGGATGGGTGATACTACACAGGGATGGGTGAAACTACACAGGGATGGGTGAAACTACACAGGGATGGGTGATACTACTCAGGGATGGATGAAACTACTCAGGGATGGGTGAAACTGCACAGGGATGGGTGATACTACACAGGGATGGGTGATACTACACAGGGATGGGTGATACTACACAGGGATGGGTGATACTACACAGGGATGGGTGATACTACACAGGGATGGATGATACTACACAGGGATGGGTGAAACTACACAGGGATGGGTGATACTACACAGGGATGGGTGATACTACACAGGGATGGGTGATACTACACAGGGATGGATGATACTACACAGGGATGGGTGATACTACACAGGGATGGGTGATACTACACAGGGATGGGTGAAACTACACAGCACGAACAGCAACTTCAAAACACAGTCTTTTCAAAGGATACAGTTATCACACACGAGATGCAATAGAACGCGATAAACACCATCAAATGGCAAAAGCAATAATCTCTGACATCTAAAAAGACCTCTAACAGTCTCTCAACGGGAATGTTCATCTCCCTCCTCCCTTCCACTCTCCACGGTAAACAGGGAGAGCATCATGACAAATTACTCAACATTCTATTAATAAAGCAGGATCAGCACTCTACACACCACCAATGCTCTCTGATGTAGAGAGAGGCCTGTGGCCCAGCGGCATCTGTCTGAGTGTGTGTGTGTGTGTGTGTGTGTGTGTGTGTGTGTGTGTGTGTGTGTGTGTGTGTGTGTGTGTGTGTGTGTGTGTGTGTGTGTGTGTGTGTGTGTGTGTGTGTGTGTGTGTGTGTGTGTGTGTGTGTGCCATGCCAGAGTGGGCTCTTCTCTCTCTTCCACTGCCATGGAAATTTGGGACACTTAGCCACCAGCTGGTGGTACCACTCCTCTCACTGAGACGGTGCTTTGGTGCCGCTGGCAACACGCCCCCGGCATGGATGAGCTATCACTATACCAACCACTTCCCGTAATGCCAGTTAGAGACCCGTGCCAAATAAAAAACCCTACACCAGTGGAGGCTCCTCAGAGGAGGAAGGGGAGGACCAAAGTGCAGTGTCGTTAGTGTTCATCGTGTTTAATTAAAGACGATAAACGTGAACACTACAAAATACAAAACAATAAATGTGAAAAAACCGAAACAGTCCTATCTGGTGCATAGACACAAAGACAGAAGACAACCACCCACAAAACCCAACACAAAACAGGCTACCTAAATATGGCTCCCAATCAGAGACAAACGACTAACACCTGCCTCTGATTGGGAACCATATCAGGCCAAACACAGAAACAGGAAAACTAGACACACAACATAGAATGCCCACTCAGCTCACGTCCTGACCAACACTAAAACAAAGAAAACACAAAAGAACTATGGTCAGAACATGACAAAAATTACAATCCTTTTTTAGACAAAACTATACAGAATATATTCACATCACTAAATAATAGATTAAAACACACAATTTGCAATGAAGGTCTACAGTAGCCTCAACAGCACTCTGGGTAGCACCATGGTATAGCCAGAGGACAGCTAGCTTCTGTCCTCCTCTGAGTACATTGACTTCCATAGAAAACCTAGGAGGCTCATGGTTCTCACCCCCTTCCATAGACTTACACAGTAATTATGATAACTTCCGGAGGACTTCCTCCAACCTATCAGAGCTCTTGTAGCATGAACTGACATGTTGTCCATCCAATCAAAGGATCAGAGAATGAATCTAGTACTGAAAGTAGAAGCTACAGCTAGCTAGCACTGCAGTGCATAACATGTGGTGAGTAGTTGACTCAAAGAAATGTATTGCCACCGGGGCCCACCAGTGTAACTGCTTACTGACTGTACACTGTAACGTTACTGCATGATTGTAGTGGGTTTACTAACACTTTAGTTCTATTAACTATGTTGACTGTGACGTTGCTTTAGCTAATATGTTTTTGTTCACCTGATCACAAACAGCTGATGTGTTGTGCATTGAAGTCCACAAGCAAAGGGAAAAGGTGACAGAATGTGGCTGCTATGAAAGTGAACTGTGTTGACATGTGATCAGGGGTGTGTATTCATTCCACCGATTCTGTTGAAAAACATTTAGCAAACGTAACGAAACAGCAATAAACATACTTGAATTTGTCCAACTCTTGTTTGCAAGAGTTTGCATCAGCTAGATGCAGGCAAGAGTGTGCAAAGCAATATTGAATGTGTCACTGTCTGTCCATGTGTCACTGTCTGTCACCTAAAATTTGTCTCTAGACCTGTGTGCACATTGTAAACATTGTAAACTTTCATTCATAGGCTGGGTTGTATCAACCTCATGATGGGAATAGGGAATATTAGAATATTATGTAGTAGCCTAAACCTATTGCTGTTACATTGAGCTGGGTGAATGGAATATGAATGACAGTCATCCAATATGCTGTCATAGAAATAAGGCCATGCTCGCTCATCTTAAACGGCACCGACCACCACTGCCCTACACACACACACACACACACACACACACACACACACACACACACACACACACACACACACACACACACACACACACACACACACACACACACACACACACACACACACACACACAAACACACACACACACACACACAGTGGCAGTACTCCTCAGTGGGAGGTGGAATATGCCACCACCCCACGCTTGGTAGAAACTAAAGTTGACTTCAGATTTCAGGCAGCAGCACCACCCTGTATCCCACTGCTGGCTCTGATCAGTCCTGGTCAGTCCCTGGATGGGAGAACAGATGCTGCTGGAAGTGGTGTTGGAGGGCCAATAGGAAGCCCTCTTTCCTCTGGTCAACAACAAATATCCCACTGCCCAAGGACATTGATTGGGGACATTGTCCTGTGTACAGTGCTGTCTTTCGGATGGGACGTTAAACAGGTGTCCCGACTCTCTGTGGTCACTAAAGATCCCATGACACTTATCGTAAGAGTAGGGGTGTTAACCCCGGTGTCCTGGCTAAATTCCCAATCTGGCCTTCATACCATCACGACCACCTAATCATCCACAGCTTCTAATTGGCTCATTCATCCCCCTCCTCTCCCCTGTAACTTCTCCCCAGGTTGTTTCTGTAAATGAGAATGTGTTCAGTCAACTTACCTGGTTAATGAATGCAATCTAGAGTGTGGCAGAAAAAGGCAATTACTGTGAATACGTCTTCTGAGGAAAACACAACATAGAGTCCTGAAGTCAGAACGTTGCCTGTTTCATACCCAGGCGGAGGGTAACAAAGGCTGCTCTCTAAAGCGGCTTTGGGTCTATGGGCCTGCATCACAGTACGGTAAGATTGTGAATCAGAAAGCCATAGCAGATGCTAACAGAGGTTAGCGTTGGCCAGAGCTATAATCTGCACAAGAGCCATTACTACAGTCTTAATGGCCTTAGAAATGTAGTGATGGTGGGGATGAGGGTGACAAAGCTGACACATATGGACCAGGCTTGATACTGTTCAGCACTGGAGGATTCAATCATTTCTGCCGTTTATCCACAATAATACTGTTGTGGATTAGAGAGTTAAACCAACAAATGGTCACCAGGGAGGAGAGGAGAGATAAATGTGGGCCAGCGTATCCCAGCCTTGTCTATGGTGGCTGGTACTGAGATATTTCACACATATGGACTTACTCCAAGATGGGATTCAGATCTACTGCACACAGATAACTTATGAGAGAGAGGGAGAACGAGAGAGAGGGAGAGAGAGAGAGAGAGAGAGAGAGAGAGAGAGAGAGAGAGAGAGAGAGAGAGAAAGAGAGGGAGAACGAGAGAGAGAGAGAGAGAGAGAAAGAGAGAGAGAGAGAGAGAGAGAGAGAAAGAGAGAGAGAGAGAGAGAGAGAGAGAGAGAGAGAGAGAGAGAGAGAGAGGGAGAACGAGAGAGGGAGAACGAGAGAGAGAGAGAGAGAGAGAGAGAGAGAGAGAGAAAGAGAGGGAGAAAGAGAGGGAGAAAGAGAGAGAGAGAGAGAGAGAGAGATAGATAGCGAGATATTCAGGGGTTATGGAGACAGAGAGATATTCAGGGGTTATGGAGAGAGAGAGAGAGATATATTCAGGGGTTATGGAGAGGAAATATGTGATGGAAAGAAAGAGAGATAACAGCGTTGAGTAAACAGCACGTGGATCAGTTTGTAGCGGCACGTGACATGCAGTGATACGCATATTACACGCATAGAGCTTTTTATGGCAGCCTCCCCCTCAGCTCAGCTCCATAGGGAAGGAGTGGAATTATAAAACATACCGACATCGCATACAGAGAGGGAAAACCAGGCCCCATTTTTAATGGACATCTTTATTTCATCAATACACGATACCAAGCCATCAAATAAATTCAATTAAACCCTGAACAAACAGAAGTCCATAATACAGAACCAAACAACAAAACTGAATGTACACAGAAAAGGAGTGGAGAAAGTCCAGAACATTACTCTTCACAAATACCAAGGTCCTTTTCTTTTACAAAATGAAAGACGGGCAGAAAGGGGTGAACACTGAATACAGCTACTTCTTTAGGTTTCTTTACACAATCAGAAGAAATGACTTTATTTCACAACATGTTACCATCCAATAGTCTGTCGATGGGTACCAAGGGTTGGAGTTGGGCTGGCAGGCCATCCATCCATTTGGAACGGTGGGTTCAGGTGGTATTTGGTATAAAGATGTTGAAGGTTTGGGGAAGGGGTTTCAGTTCTTATTAAAGGTGAGACTGTACAAAGATAGATGCCTTGTAGAGCTCTCTCTCACTATCTTTCTGTCTGAGCCAGTCTAAAGGCACAGGGGGTCCACTGAACAACAGACATGTCCGTTCTAGAGAGAGAGAGAGAGAGAGAGAGAGAGAGAGAGAGAGAGAGAGAGGGAGCGAGAGAGAGAGAGAGAGAAAGAGAGAGAGATGAAAGGGAAGAGAAGCTGTCACTCAATGCAAGGAGCATTCAATTGCAGTGTGTGTGAGTGTGTGTGTGTGTGTGTGTGTGTCTGGGGGGGGGGGGGGGGGGGGGGGGGGTTGGTTGGTTCTTCTATCCTTGTGGGGACCTAAAATCCCCAGAAGTCCCCACAAGGATAGAAGAACATAATGTGTGTGTGCTTCCTTAGTCATTCAGCACTCCTGTCTAAGAAGGAGTGTTATTGAACTGACTCAGGTTGTTGTTCCTGTCTGAAAGAACTTGGACGTTCTGTGTCTCTAGCTAGTTCCTCCAACACAGACAGAGAGAGCAAAGAAAAGGAGTGTCACATACCTTGCGCCTGGCAACTCATTGTGTGTGTGTGTGCGTGTGTGTCTGTGTGTTGGTTCTTCTATCCTTGTGTGTGTGTTGGTCCTTCTATCCTCATGTGTGTGCATGTGTGTGTGAGTGAGTGTGCGTGCTTCCTCTGTCATTCAGCGCTCCTGTCTGAAAGGGAGATGGATTGTTATTCAACTGACTCGGGTTGTTGTTCCTGTCTGAAAGGGTTTTTGTTCACCTACACCCCTTTTTGGAAGTGTCTGTCTTTGTCAGGCTCCCACTCTGGGTGTAAATGAGTATGTGTGTGTGTGTGTGTGTGTGTGTGTGTGTGTGTGTGTGCGTGCGTGCGTGCGTGCGTGCGTGCGTGCGTGCGTGCGTGCGTGCGTGCGTGTGTCAGGCTCCCACTGTGTGTGTAAATGAGTATGTGTGTGTGTGTGTGTGTGTGTGTGTGTGTGTGTGTGTGTGTGTGTGTGTGTGTGTGTGTGCGTGCGTGCGTGTGTGTCAGGCTCCCACTGTGTGTGTAAATGTGTGTCGGTGTATCTGTCTGTCTGTATAAGTCCATTCATCAGGATGTGTGAGTGCATACAGTATATCAGTGTGTGTTTGTCTCCCACTGTCTGTGTGTGTATTCCCATGATCCTCTCTGTCTCACCTTGCACTGGCAGAGGGTGCATTCTGTTCTGTGTTTGGTCCAGGCGGCTCCGCTGAAGCGCGTCAGTCCGTTCTCATCCACACACGTCTTGGTGATGTCGTTACGGACGGTGTCAGCCTGGCAGGGGTCGGCGACGCAGCGCGGGCAGCACTGCCCCTCGGGCACCTGGGTAAACTCACAGTCCACCACTGGAGGGCAGGACACGGGCCAGCAGTCCACCTCTCCACTCTGGGACAAAAACAAGAACAATGAATCTTTATTGTCCATTTTATTTTCAAAGCACCGCAACTTCAACCCAAGGGAGACAAAAACATCTCATCAACAGTCTCTCCAGCTATGACCTCCTCTCCACAGTCTTCACAAGTCAGAAACTACAGCCCTCCCATCTCATCAACAGTCTCTCCAGCTATGACCTCCTCTCCACAGTCTTCACAAGTCAGAAACTACAGCCCTCCCATCTCATCAACAGTCTCTCCAGCTATGACCTCCTCTCCACAGTCTTCACAAGTCAGAAACTACAGCCCTCCCATCTCATCAACAGTCTCTCCAGCTATGACCTCCTCTCCACAGTCTTCACAAGTCAGAAACTACAGCCCTCCCATCTCATCAACAGTCTCTCCAGCTATGACCTCCTCTCTACAGTCTTCACAAGTCAGAAACTACAGCCCTCCCATCTCATCAACAGTCTCTCCAGCTATGACCTCCTCTCTACAGTCTTCACAAGTCAGAAACTACAGCCCTCCCATCTCATCAACAGTCTCTCCAGCTTTCCCCCTGCCTCACTCCATTTGGACTGCCCTGGATAAAGGCCACAGACACTCAGTGGAATACTGATCAGCTGAAACACAGTTAGACCTGCTACAGTAACAGTTAGACCTGCTACAGTAACAGTTAGACCTGCTACAGTAACAGTTAGGCCTGCTACAGTAACAGACCTGCTACAGTAACAGTTATGCCTGCTACACTAACAGTTAGACCTGCTACAGTAACAGTTAGACCTGCTACAGTAACAGTTAGGCCTGCTACAGTAACAGACCTGCTACAGTAACAGTTAGACCTGCTGCAGTAACAGTTAGACCTGCTACAGTAACAGACCTGCTACAGTAACAGTTAGACCTGCTACAGTAACAGTTAGACCTGCTACAGTAACAGTTAGACCTGCTACAGTAACAGTTAGACCTGCTACAGTAACAGTTAGGCCTGCTACAGTAACAGTTAGACCTGCTACAGTAACAGTTAGACCTGCTACAGTAACAGTTAGACCTGCTACAGTAACAGTTAGGCCTGCTACAGTAACAGTTAGACCTGCTACAGTGACAGTTAGACCTGCTACAGTAACAGTTAGGCCTGCTACAGTAACAGTTAGGCCTGCTACAGTAACAGTTAGGCGTGCTACAGTAACAGACCTGCTACAGTAACAGTTAGGCCTGCTACAGTAACAGTTAGACCTGCTACAGTAACAGTTAGACCTGCTACAGTAACAGTTAGACCTGCTACAGTAACAGTTAGACCTGCTACAGTAACAGTTAGACCTGCTACAGTAACAGACCTGCTACAGTAACAGTTAGACCTGCTACAGTAACAGACCTGCTACAGTGACAGACCTGCTACAGTAACAGACCTGCTACAGTAACAGTTATGCCTGCTACACTAACAGTTAGACCTGCTACAGTAACAGTTAGACCTGCTACAGTAACTGACCTGCTACACTAACAGCTAGACCTGCTACAGTAACAGTTAGACCTGCTACAGTAACAGTTAGACCTGCTACAGTAACAGACCTGCTACAGTAACAGTTAGACCTGCTACAGTAACAGTTAGACCTGCTACAGTAACAGACCTGCTACAGTAACAGACCTGCTACAGTAACAGACCTGCTACAGTAACAGACCTGCTACAGTAACAGTTAGACCTGCTACAGTAACAGACCTGCTACAGTGACAGTTAGGCCTGCTACAGTAACATACCTGCTACAGTAACAGTTAGACCTGCTACAGTAACAGACCTGCTACAGTAACAGACCTGCTACAGTAACAGACCTGCTACAGTAACAGACCTGCTACAGTAACAGTTAGACCTGCTACAGTAACAGACCTGCTACAGTAACAGTTAGACCTGCTACAGTAACAGACCTGCTACAGTAACAGACCTGCTACAGTAACAGTTAGACCTGCTACAGTAACAGACCTGCTACAGTAACAGACCTGCTACAGTAACAGTTAGACCTGCTACAGTAACAGTTAGACCTGCTACAGTAACAGACCTGCTACAGTAACAGTTAGACCTGCTACAGTAACAGTTAGACCTGCTACAGTAACAGTTAGGCCTGCTACAGTAACAGACCTGCTACAGTAACAGTTAGACCTGCTACAGTAACAGACCTGCTACAGTAACAGACCTGCTACAGTAACAGTTAGACCTGCTACAGTAACAGACCTGCTACAGTGACAGTTAGGCCTGCTACAGTAACATACCTGCTACAGTAACAGTTAGACCTGCTACACTAACAGCTAGACCTCCTACAGTAACATTTAGACCTGCTACAGTAACAGACCTGCTACAGTAACAGACCTGCTACAGTAACAGACCTGCTACAGTAACAGTTAGGCCTGCTACAGTGACAGACCTGCTACAGTAACATACCTGCTACAGTAACAAACCAGCTACAGTAACAGACCTGCTACAGTAACAGACCTGCTACAGTAACAGACCTGCTACAGTAACAGACCTGCTCAGTAGACAACACATACAGTAAGCAATGCCGAGAGTACCTCTCTCTCTCTCTCTCTCTCTCTCTCTCTCTCTCTCTCTCTCTCTCTCTCTCTCTCTCTCTCTCTCTCTCTCTCTCTCTCTCTCTCTCTCTCTCTCTCTCTCTCTCTCTCTCTCTCTCTCTCTCTCTCTCTCTCTCTCTCTCTCTCTCTCTCTCTCTCTCTCTCTCTCTCTCTCTCTCTCTCTCTCTCTCTCTCTCTCTCTCTCTCTGCGTTGTTAATAACATGCGTTGTTCTCATGTTTCCCCCCAGAGATTATTGATGAGCTCTTAATTTAATTGAAAGTGTGAATGTTTAAAAGATGAATCTGTCTGGCAGATGGCTGACACCTCACTATGGATCAATGTGTTAATGTGCAGTTAGCAACATGACAGAGAGAGAGAGCGAGAGAGAGAGAGAGAGAAAAAAGAGAGAGTGAGAAAGTGAGTGAGAGCGAGCAAGAGAGGAAGAGAGAGTATATGTCTCTGTGTGTGTGAATCTCTCTCTCTGTGCGTGCGTGCGTGCGTGCGTGTGTGTGTGTGTGTGTGTGTGTGTGTGTGTGTGTGTGTGTGTGTGTGTGTGTGTGTGTGTGTGTGTGTGTGTGTGTGTGTGTGTGTGTGTGTGTGTGTGTGTGTGTGTGTGTGCGTGCGTTTGAGAGATCCTTATCACCAAGTCACATCTCAAACTACCCTGAAACTGTTTTCTATTCATGATTAATGCTATGCCTCATTTAGCAGCAGCACAGATATTAAAATGCAAATTACTATTGGAGAAAAAATATAACACTACCTCAATTTACATTGCTTGTCCTTTTGTTGCAATCAACATTTAATAGTAATATTTTTGTCGGGGGCGGGAGGGAGAAAGCGATAAGCTCAAGCTTTATTCTCTACAAGAACAGCATGATAACCAATGTAGCTACTGATGTAAAGTATCCAGTCATGTTGTACTATCTAGAAAGTTCTTCCAGTCTCTCCAGGTCTTCTCTCTTCTCTCCCATCCTCCACTCCCTCTCCACTCCCTTCTCCTCTCTTCTCCTCTCTTCTATCCCATCCTCCACTCCCTCTCCACTCCCTTCTCCACTCCCTTCTCCTCTCTTCTCCTCTCTTCTATCCCATCCTCCACTCCCTTCTCCTCTCTTCTCCTCTCTTCTATCCCATCCTCCACTCCCTCTCCACTCCCTTCTCCACTCCCTTCTCCTCTCTTCTCCTCTCTTTTATCCCATCCTCCACTCCCTCTCCACTCCCTTCTCCACTCCCTTCTCCTCTCTTCTCCTCTCTTCTCTCCCATCCTCCACTCTCTCTCTCTTCTCTCTCTTTCTCTCCACTCCCTTCTCCACTCCCTTCTCCTCTCTTCTCTCCAGGTCTTCTCTCTGAGCCACAGAGAAATGGGTCAGTCTCTCCCATCCTCCACTCTCTCTCTTCTCTCTCTTTCTCTCCACTCCCTTCTCCACTCCCTTCGCCTCTCTTCTCTCCAGGTCTTCTCTCTGAGCCACAGAGAAATGGGTCAGTCTCTCCCATCCTCCACTCTCTCTCTCTCTCTCTCTCTTCTCTCTCTTTCTCTCCACTCCCTTCTCCACTCCCTTCGCCTCTCTTCTCCTCTCTTCTATCCCATCCTCCACTCCCTCTCCACTCCCTTCTCCACTCCCTTCTCCTCTCTTCTCCTCTCTTCTATCCCATCCTCCACTCCCTCTCCACTCCCTTCTCCACTCCCTTCTCCTCTCTTTTATCCCATCCTCCACTCCCTTCTCTACTCCATCCTCCACTCCCTTCTCCTCTCTTCTCTCCCATCCTCCACTCTCTCTCTCTTCTCTCTCTTTCTCTCCACTCCCTTCTCCTCTCTTCTCTCCAGGTCTTCTCTCTGAGCCACAGAGAAATGGGTCAGTCTCTCCCATCCTCCACTCTCTCTCTCTCTCTCTTCTCTCTCTTTCTCTCCACTCCCTTCTCCACTCCCTTCGCCTCTCTTCTCTCCAGGTCTTCTCTCTGAGCCACAGAGAAATGGGTCAGTCTCTCCCATCCTCCACTCTCTCTCTCTCTCTACTCTCTCTGTCTCTCCACTCCCTTCTCCACTCCCTTCGCCTCTCTTCTCTCCAGGTCTTCTCTCTGAGCCACAGAGAAATGGGTCAGTCTCTCCCATCCTAAACTCTCTCTCTCTCTTCTATCTCTTTCTCTCCACTCCCTTCTCCACTCCCTTCTCCTCTCTTCTCTCCAGGTCTTCTCTCTGAGCCACAGAGAAATGGGTCAGTCTCTCCCATCCTCCACTCCCTCTCCACTCCCTTCTCCACTCCCTTCTCCTCTCTTCTCCTCTCTTCTATCCCATCCTCCACTCCCTCTCCACTCCCTTCTCCACTCCCTTCTCCACTCCATCATCCATTCCCTTCTCTTCTCTTCTCTCCCATCCTCCACTCTCTCTCTCTCTTCTCTCTCTTTCTCTCCACTCCCTTCTCCACTCCCTTCTCCTCTCTTCTCTCCAGGTCTTCTCTCTGAGCCACAGAGAAATGGGTCAGTCTCTCCCATCCTCCACTCTCTCTCTCCACTCCCTTCTCCTCTCTTCTCCTCTCTTCTCCCTCTCTCCCCCCTCCTACCCAGTACAACATAACAGATGCAGTGCTGACTGGGTTGTTATGTCTCTACGGCTTCCTGGTTCACAAAGGATAAAGCACTTACAAATCTCATTACACCGACAAACGCACGCACGCACGCGCGCACACACACACACACACACACACACACACACACACACACACACACACACACACACACACACACACACACACACACACACACACACACACACACACACACACACACACACACACACACACAATGAGTTGCCAGGCGCAAGGTATTTCACACCCTTTTCTTTGCGTTGTCTCTCTGCCTGTGTTGGAGGAGCTAGAGACAGAACGTCCAAGGCTGAATGAAACAGCTGGAGGTATGCATCATGGTGCAATTGATTGGCTCACGGAACTGTGAGTTGGAGGGAGAACCGACTGTCTCAACTCAGCAGCTTCCAGTCTTCAGACTAGCTTTTATGTCTCCTTACAATCGGTGTGTGTGTGTTTTTGAATGAACTTTTCGTTATGCTGTTTAACAGAATATATTTAAGCAATAAGACCTGAGGTGGTGTGGTATATGGCCAATATACCACGGCTAAGGGCTGTTCTGGATACATCCCTTAGCTGTGATATATTGGCCATAAACTAAAAACCTCCAAGGTGCCTTATTGCTACTATAAACTGGTTACCAAAAAATAATTACTTTTATAATAATTAGTTTATGTTTTGTCATACCCGTGGTATACGGTCTGATATACCATGGCTGTAAGCAATCAGCATTCAGGGCTCGAACCACCCAGTTTATAAATGTAGCTATATAATCCAAACCATTTGGACAAAGACATTCTTCATCAGAGCCCCACAACTTGGTTGAGAATGTGTTTGCAGATGAAGTGAACTATCCGTGGGAGCATCTTGAGGTGATCTAAATGCAATAGAAGTCACTACAGTCCCTGGTTCAAAATCCAGGATGTATCACATACGGCCGTGATTGGGAGTCCCATAGAGTGGCGCACAATTGGCACAGCGTCGTCCGGTTTTGGCCGGGGTAGGCCGTCATTGTAAATAAGAATTTGTTCTTAACTGACTTGCCTAGTTAAATAAAGGTTCAATGTAACATTTAAATGTGACGTGAGCCCTCAGAGAATGGATGGTTTAGCTAGGCTGAGAGGGAATGGAAGAACACACCTAGAGGTTTAGACTCCAGCTGCTGAGAAGGAAAGGCTAGGTTTCTAACTCTCTCTCTCTGTGTCTCTCTCTCTCTCTGTGTCTCTCTCTCTCTCTGTCTCTACCTCTCTCTGTCTCTACCTCTCTGTGTCTCTCTCTCTCTGTGTCTCTCTCTCTCTCTGTCTCTCTCTCTCTCTGTCTCTACCTCTCTCTGTCTCTACCTCTCTGTGTCTCTCTCTCTCTGTGTCTCTCTCTCTCTGTGTCTCTAACTCTCTGTGTCTCTCTCTCTCTGTCTCTCTCTCTCTCTCTGTGTCTCTCTCTCTCTCTGTCTCTACCTCTCTCTGTCTCTACCTCTCTGTGTCTCTACCTCTCTGTGTCTCTCTCTCTCTGTGTCTCTCTCTCTCTCTGTCTCTCTCTCTCTCTGTCTCTCTCTCTCTCTGTCTCTACCTCTCTCTGTCTCTACCTCTCTGTGTCTCTCTCTCTCTGTGTCTCTCTCTCTCTGTGTCTCTACCTCTCTGTGTCTCTCTCTCTCTGTGTCTCTCTCTCTCTGTGTCTCTCTCTCTCTGTGTCTCTCTACCTCTCTGTGTCTCTACCTCTCTGTGTCTCTACCTCTCTGTGTCTCTACCTCTCTGTGTCTCTACCTATCTGTGTCTCTACCTCTCTGTCTCTACCTCTCCGTGTCTCTCTCTCTCTCTGTTTCTCTACCTCTCTGTTTCTCTACCTCTATGTGTCTCTCTCTCTCTGTGTCTCTACCTCTCTGTCTCTCTCTCTCTCTCTGTGTCTCTCTCTCTCTGTGTCTCTACCTCTCTGTGTCTCTACCTCTCTGTGTCTCTACCTCTCTGTGTCTCTACCTCTCTGTGTCTCTACTTCTCTCTACCTCTCTGT